>NC_134363.1:158155567-158180567 GCF_048569485.1 Anomaloglossus baeobatrachus | reverse complement strand
GGAGACCTATCACAGTCACTCCTGGCCTTTATAAGATGGTGGAGCCTGTCTTCCCATGCAGACTATAGCTTTTTGCTAAACTGGTCCGTGTACTGTTGCATCCCTGTCCTGCTGGTGATTGTATTACTTGTGTGTGCAGTCATCCCATTGCCTTGTTGTTTCCTCCCTGCTCTTATTTTCCTCCTAAACTCTGTTTGCTGTGTGCGCGCGCGTGCGTGCGTAGATAGATTTGCTTTCCCCGGTGTCTATTTATCACTACTGCCCAGCCCTACCCACAGGTTAAGAGGAGGGGGTATAAGATCAGGGCTGGTAAGGATCAGTACAAAGAAGGCTCACCCATCAGATGTAACTCTGGGATTAGGGATAGCTAATATCTGGGGACCAGTGTAGGAGCTCCTGTCTCTTCCACCTACACTCTTGGGCTGGATTCACAGGATGGTATGGCATTGGATGCCATATGCTAATGACCCTCGGCTCCCGCTGTGCTGCCAGCCTGAGCAAAGTGTCATGCACCTGTGATCTGATCCTGTGATCAGATCACAGCTGCGGAAGTGAGGGAGGGATTAATCTCTCTAACTCCTCCATTGTCAGCGGATGAGATTATCACACTGCACTCCCATGTCATCCGAGTGCAGTTTGAGGTTTCACTTGCACTCAGACTTGTATGGGTGCGAGTGACACTACTCTTGCTGACAATCCGCAGCATGCTTTAACTTTTCTCTTATCCAGAATCTGGAAGAGGAAAGAAAAAGCAGACAGTCTGCTCTCCCTCACTGAATAACATTAGTCCAAGTGCAATGCGAGAATTTCTCGCATTACACTTGTCAGAGCGTCCCTTACAGATACAAACTGCAACTACCAATTCCGTCTTGGATATCCGACTTTGTGCAGCAGCCTTCATGGTAAAATAGCTGCTAGGAAACCACTGCTAAGGACAGGCAACAAGCAGAAGAGACTTGTTTGGGCTAAAGAACACAAGGAATGGACATTAGACCAGTGGAAATCTGTGCTTTGGTCTGATGAGTCCAAATTTGAGATCTTTGGATCCAGCCATCGTGTCTTTGTAGAAAAGGTGAACGGATGGACTCTACATGGCTGGTTCCCACCGTGAAGCATGGAGGAGGAGGTGTGATGGTGTGGGGGGGCTTTGCTGGTGACACGGTTGGGGATTTATTCAAAATTGAAGGCATACAGAACCAGCATGGCTACCACAGCATCTTGCAGCGGCATGCTATTCCATCCGGTTTGCGTTTAGTTGGACCATCATTTATTTTTCAACAGGACAATGACCCCAAACACACCTCCAGGCTGTGTAAGGGCTATTTGACTAAGAAGGAGAGTGATGGGGTGCTACGCCAGATGACCTGGTCTCAACAGTCACCAGACCTGAACCCAACCGAGATGGTTTGGGGTGAGCTGGACCGCAGAGTGAAGGCAAAAGGGCCAACAAGTGCTAAGCATCTCTGGGAACTCCTTCAAGACTGTTGGAAAACCATTTCCGGTGACTACCTCTTGAAGCTCATCAAGAGAATGCCAAGAGTGTGCAAAGCAGTAATCAAAGCAAAAGGCGGCTACTGTGAAGAACCTAGAATATAAGACATATTTTCAGTTGTTTCACACATTTCATTCCACATGTGTTAATTCATAGTTATGATGCCTTCAATGTGAATCTACAATTTTCATTAAAATAAAGAAAACTCTTTGAATGAGAAGGTGTGTCCAAACTCTTGGTCTGTATTATATATATATATACACACACACACACACACACACACACACACACACACACACACATATACATTATACATATACACACACACACACACACATATATATATATACATATATATACATACACACACACATACACACACATTACACACACATAGGTACACACACACACACACACACACACACACACACTAGAAGGTGACCCGATTCTAACGTATCGGGTAGTCTAGAATGTGTATATAGGTTAGCAGATTGAATAATAATATAATCAGCAAGTCTTGAATAGTGATTGTTCATTTTTTGCTCGTTGGTCTCCCGCTGTGCAGCAAGCATCGGCATGTTTGACAGTGGGAGACCAACGATCTGAATGGGCAGGGAGCAGGGGTAAGCTAGTAACCATGGTACACATCGGGTAACTATGCAAAGCGGTTTCCATAGTTACCCAATGTGTACACTGGTTAACAGCGTACGCCGGCTCCGGCACAAGTGTGCCGAGAGCCGGGGTAAGCTAGTAACCATGTTACACATTAGAAACAGCTCTGCTTAGTTACCCATAGTTGCGCGTCTGCGCGCGCGTCTGCGCGCGCGTCTGCGTGCGTGTCTGCGTGTGTGTCTGCGTGTGTGTGTATATATATATATACAAACATACATGCATGCATGCATGCATGTGTGTGAATATACACATGCATGCATGCATGTGTGCTATGTGTGACATGGACGTCTGAAGGCTGCCATACACGGTGTACAGGACAGTGGCTGCGCCGCAACATCCTGGTCACATGACAACACGTGATCGGAGCTTGTCGCGTGGCAACTGTAGTGTACACAGTGCACGGGAGCGCGCCGGATCCGAAAAAGTGGAGAAAAGGTAAGAGACAGTGCTGACGTGTGCCAGGAGCCGGGGTAAGCTAGTAACCATGTTACACATCGGGTAACTAAGGAAAGCGGTTTCTATAGTTACCCAATGTGTACCATGGATACCAGCCTACACCGGCTCCGGCACACGTGTGCCAGGAGGCGGGGTAAGCTAGTGGCTTTTTTCCCACTTTGTCTTGCCGGTGTGGGCTTCCGGGGCTACAGCAGTCACCTGGGAGTCGGGCGTCTCCGTGTGGGTTTGGGGAATGCGTGCGGGGGCGGGGCCAGGGCGAGCATCCAATGCATGAGGGGGCGGGGCCTGGGCGAGCGGCCAATCCGCTGGTTGTTACTGTAACGACACAATTTTGGAGCAACACAGACAGACAGAATAAGGCAAATATCTCTCTCTCTACATATATAGAATATGTGTGTGTGTGTATACACACACACACACACACACACTAAAAATATATTAAGCATATTAATATACATTATACATAACTCAACATTCCAGTCGTCTTTTCATTTGAGGTGTCTAAAGAAGAATCGGTGTCATTCTAAGAAATGTCTGCCATTAATCACGTCCACCGAGCGCACCGACTATTGGCTGCTGGAAGGTATAAATGAGAGCGTGAATAAATTCCTTTATCCGATGTGAAGATGCGAAATAAATCCCTTCCTCTCCCAGATTGATATCATTGATTATACCGCAGTTTGAATGAAGCGGTGGAGTTTGTTGCGAGAAATCACAGGATGCCGGAGAGTTATATAAACGTCATTATGTTCTTTAGCGTTGAAATATATCAAAATGCGTTCTTCAACAGCAAAATATATTAATGTTGCCAACTAGGATAAATTGCAGGGGAAAATTTAAAGGGGACGGTTTGGGGAGGGGGTGAAAGAACAAAAAAAACCCAAAAATAATAATCTAAAATTCATTTGTATTGTCAATGAGTTCGGGTTGGAATAAAGTCTTTATGACTGTAGTAAAGCAGAAAAGCTTTGATTGTGAGATAACAAGAACCAAATCTGTTTTCCGAGCTCCAGGTGGAGGGTTAGGGTGACCATGAACCTTTGAGAATTCGGCTGACGGCTATTACTTCTGACTTCCTCGAATAAAAGGAGTGGGTTCGGCCGAGCATGGATGCGTTCTGATCAGAAGACGTCGACAAACACGTCTGTTGATGGATTGTATTTAGAAAACAAAAGTATTGGGCATGTTGAACTGGAACATGACCAACCATTCTTTTCCCATCAAGGGGAGATTCCAAAATAAACATTAGCCAGTTGGCTCGTCTATTCAAAATTGTTGGCTTTGGCTAACCTTGTCCAATGTTTTTGGCTTCGATTTTGCCACTAAAGTTATATGGTATTTTGGAACAGATGTAACCTGAAGTTTCCATGCTCATTGCATGGCCATGTGCATTATTAATACTGGAATATTCTTTGGTGGTACCACAGCCTTAAAAAGTGACCCTCAACCCTTGACATTAATTGTGACTATGCTGTTGCTGCCTATGTTTGGTAGATCAACGTCTCTTTAATTTTTACCCAAAATAGATCTGTGAAAAGTCTGAACCATGGTTAACTTTGGCCAACTTTAAACTGATGCGAACCCTAAAATCCCCCATACACATCAGTACCCCGTGCAACTACAAACTTCCAACCCGCACAACTGCTCTCCAAAAATGTTCCACATGAGCTTTCTGAAACATCAATATCATAAAAAGGTAAGGGCATCTGTAAAAAAGGCTGGAAGACAAAAGGAGCACAAACAAGGTCTTATCTGGGTGAGAGATCGAGGTTAAGGCGCTGAGAAAGGCTATTCTTGATGGGTTGTGTGTCAAGCTTGGTACGGAGAAGTACCAAGCGCATGATGAAAGGTAAACCCTTGCCCTTGGGAAGATGGAGACCCCTGACCGAACCTACTGCTGGTGCCTGGGATCCCTCATCACCCTAGATAGGTTCAAGCGCAAATAGGGTCTTATCAGGGTGAGAGATAGAGGTTAAGGCGCTGAAAGAGGCTCACCTTGATGGGTTGTGTGTCACTCTAGGTAAGGGGAAGTACCAAGCCCACAGTGAAAGGGAACGGAAACTCTGTGTCTAGGGAAAAGGAAGATGGTGAACCCTGACCAAACCTACTGCTGGTCCCTCACAACCCTAGATATGTTCCGCACCTATGCACCGAGCCGGATACCTTAACCTAGGTATCCTTAGTGCTGGACCCTAAATAAAGTATAAATGGGATGAGAACTTTGTGAACCCCACTAAAAATACTATAGAAGACACAAAGGGGACTCACCGTGGAAAAATGCATGAAATACCGGTACTTATTAGATGACTCAGGTAGAGGTTCAGGAAAGTTTTCAGCAACAATACCACAGAGGAGTACAAGCCACCTGCTTGTAACCTCAGCTTGAAGGAACTGAAAAATATCACCAGCACCAGTCCAAGCAAGAAAAAGGTATTTAAACACTAATGGAATACTAATAATCAAAAGCTGGGTGGAAGGCGAGCTCCTGCTGGGTCCAAAAGGGAGAGAGATGAATCCAATAGTAAATCTACCTATACCAATGAATACTGACAGCAAGAAACAATAGAAAGTCAGGGAGCATTCTGCGCAGTCAAACGCTGCGACCTGCTATGATCAGAAACCACATGACTGTACAACACGTGACACACCTGTGACAGTCACAACCACTATACTGGCATATAAACACAGCTGCTGCCGCCCCATTTGGAACAAAACTCAAGTTGGTGTAGGAAGGGTTAATGCCGCACTGCCGTGAATAAGAAAACACCCTAAGGAAATGTTATGGCGATTTTATTAACGCGTTTCGGAGATTTCTTCATCAGGTCAAAAATTGCATGTATGTGATTTTGACCTGATGAAGGAGAAAACCTCCCCGAAACGCGTTAATAAAATTGTCACATTTTCTTGGAGTTTCCTTTCATTCCCTGCAGCGCAACATTAACCCTTCCTACACCTATCTGGAAAGGTCAATGCAGGAATTTATATTTCCGTAAATAATACTTTCCAATTGGATTTTTAGAGACTCCTACTTTCAGTTCATATTTTGGTTTGGCCTCTAATGTGATTATTAAGAGAAAAGAATAATTCAGATCCTAGAGAAAGCATTTTTCCTTCACTGATCAGGCCTTAAAATAAAGCCTAAAAAGGAGGCTTGGATGATCCGGCATTACATGTGAACATTTTATTGTAAAATGGGGAAAAAATCCTGCAAAATTGCGTCCCCTCTCAGCAGCAGGGAACACAGGATACTTTTCCCCTTGTAACAATATAACAAAACCAGAAAGACGATGCATATACCATCCAGATGGCGAGCTAGCTGGAAACGTTCTTCCCCCATAAAAAGAAAGCAATGTGCAGAAACATTCGCTCCCCTTCCTAATTCCCTTGGATTTAATTACAGCCTGCGGTGCTCTCACGTGAAGATGGTTACTCCATTACAAAAGGGCAGTAGGAGCTGTTGCGGGTGAGATGGAGACACTACCCATGAGTGATGGTGCACGGTGCATTCTTACATGCCCAATTACTAAGCAAATCAGCAGCAAACCTGTATCGAGTGTGCAGATAGCAGAGCATGAGCCGAACAGTTTCTCCGAGACCCGCGGCGCGTCGACAAAGAGACCCGCGGCGCGTCGACAAAGAGACCCGCGGCGCGTCGACAAAGAGACCCGCGGCGCGTCGACAAAGAGACCCGCGGCGCGTCGACAAAGAGACCCGCGGCGCGTCGACAAAGAGACCCGCGGCGCGTCGACAAAGAGACCCGCGGCGCGTCGACAAAGAGACCCGCGGCGCGTCGACAAGAGACCCGCGGCGCGTCGACAAGAGACCCGCGGCGCGTCGACAAGAGACCCGCGGCGCGTCGACAAGAGACCCGCGGCGCGTCGACAAGAGACCCGCGGCGCGTCGAGACAGCTGCAAAATAATTCACTAAATCTGCATTACAAAGGGCCCGACAACCCCTTTAATAAAATAACACTAAATTTCCAGCTGCCATCTTCATTCATTTACACATCCCCTGATATGCAGTTTTCATCCTGGTCCAAGTTTCAGAATTTTCTTCTTGTGGGAATGTCTCTCAATGTAATATAGGCTGGAGGTGAGCTGTCTATCCAATGTGTGGCTGTCTAAATTAGCTCATAAATTAGCACATCTTCTATCCTGAACTTATTTCTTCTCCATGAACTACCCATTTTCCTCTGCCCTCCCTGAGACTGTACATGCTCTCTTCCCTGTCTACATTGTGGATATATGTTTTAAACTCCCGCCCTGAAATATCTACCACCGAAAAATGGAAGGAGGATGGCACAGAACCGTAAGAAACAGACGATCTGACAGATAACATTTTTGAAGAACACCGTTAGATAAAAGATTTAGACTCTGCAGCAGTGAAAAACTAAAAACATTTTTAATGAAGACATTAGAAAGTCGCTTAGTTTACATTTAGAATTTCAAGAATAAAAAAAATCATGAGTGAAGGTGTATAAAGCTGAAGACACCTGTATGTGAAAAGTCTTTAAAAAGCTGCCTCTAGTAGTAGCTGCTTTGTTAGCAGGTCAGCTTTTTTAATACTGTCCATATGGTTAACTTAGAGCCCCCATATTTAGAGAGAGTAAAGCACCCAAAACTGTAAAGATAAGGTATGAAATCAACAAGGAAAAAAATGTAATTCTCTAAATCAACATGAAACCATGGATATCCCCCTTAGAGGGAATCTGTTTTGCCAGCATCGTGAAATAGAGCTGGAGTGACGGTGGGAAAAGATTTGTAGTAGCTGCTTTGTTAGCAGGTCATCTTTATTATCTGTCCCTATGGGTAATTTAAAGACCCTATATTTAGAAAATAAAGCACCCAAGACTGTAAAACATACACTATTAAACTAACAAGCCCAAAATGTAATTCTCAAAATCAATATGTAGTTACACCATGGATATCCCCCTTAAAAGGGATTCTGGCATCTGTTTTGCCAGCATTGTGAAATAGAGCTGGAGTGACTGTGTGTAACGCATGCCTGGATCCACAGACTCAGATGGGCTGTAAAGGGGAGGCTAGAGGGAAGCTACTCACCAAGTAGGACCCCCAGAACCCTGAAACCCTTTAACCCCTATACAGGGATTTGGAACACAGGACCCTGGAGATCACTACCTGTGGAAGGCTGCAGTCCTATGAGAGTAGTCGTCAGGCAGGGTCAAACCAAAAATTGCGGAACAGGGACAGAATCGGCAGGCAGTGACGTAGTCCGTAAACGTAGCAGAGGTCAGATCCGGGTCGGGCAGCAAGATACAAAAACAGTAGGCAGAAGGGTAGTCAAAAACACGCAGAAGTCAACACAGTAATCACCAACAGAATAGGACGTAACAGGAGCCAGGAAAATCAGAACTATATCTGGCAGTAATCATGTGACAGGAGGGGAAATAAGAAGGGTGTGGTGTCTTCCCATTGGCTGTAGCTGAACGCTGGCAACTTCAGCTGGAAGACACATGCCACCCACAGTCAGCCAGCGGTACTGCAGATCCCAAGCTAACCCAGCCCAGTGGATGATCAGAGCCTGCGCCCACTGGTGCCGCTGGCATCAACTTCTCACCCATCACCAGCACCATCCACGGCAGGAACACGGCGTCGCCTGGCGATCGGAGCAGAAGTCGCTGGAGCAGACTGCGGCGGTGACGTAACACGGTGGGAAAAAGATTTGTAGTACCTGCTTTGTTAGCAGGTCATCTTTTTTATCTGTCCATATGGGTAATTTAGAGCCCTATATTCAGCGAATAAAGCCCCCGAAACTGTAGAGATAAGCTATGAAACTAACAAGCGCAAAATGTAATATTACATTGTGGCTATCCACTTAATGCTGGGAAAACAGATGCCAGATTCCCTTTAAAGTGGATAGCCACAACGTAATATTACATTTTGCGCTTGTTAGTTTCATAGCTTATCTCTACAGTTTCGGGGGCTTTATTCTTTAAATATGGGGGCTCTAAATTACCCATATGAACAGATAAAAAAAAAAGATAACCTGCTAACAAAGCAGCTACTACAAATCTTTTCCCACTGTCACTCCAGCTCTATTTCACAATGCTGAAAAAACAGATGCCAGATTCCCTTTGTGAAATATCGCTGGAGTGACAGTGGGAAAAGATTTGTAGTAGCTGCTTTGTTAGCAGGTTATCTTTTTTTATCTGTCCATAGGGGTAATTTAGAGCCCCCATATTTAGAGATTAAGGCACCCAAAACTGTAAAACATACGCTATGAAACTAACAAGCACAAAATGTAATATTGTATTGTGGATATCCCCTTAAAGGGAATCTGGCATCTGTTTTGCCAGCATCATGAAATAGAGCTGGGGTGACGGTGGGAAAAGATTCATACATGACTTTTATTTTATTAATTTCAATATGTGCTCTTCTGTGGTTAAGAGTCCAGTGGGCGGTCCTACTTAGTGATTGACAGCTCTTTCTATATACACATCTCCATTAGGGGCGCAGCTTTAATAAAATTCCTAAATCTGGTAGATCAAGTGTTATTCATTTTCGTGAAATTCATTCAGAGCGATCATAGTCTCCTCACAAAGACGAAGGAAAGTAGAATAATAAATTAATAAATCATATGGTGTTTATCAAACCTGTGTGTTCTATAGTTACTGGGAACAAAGGTGTTGAGAAATGGTATCAGCCGCACAACCATCCAGATTTTCCTGCTGGCAGACAGAAGGTTAAACATATTAAAGCCCAATGACGCCATTAATGGCAAATATTATTAGGTAGGCGGCGGTATGGGTTGTGTGGAGGAATAATGAGCCATCGCTGGAGATCAAACTGATCCAAGAGCGAGCATGAAGACAGACAATTATGATGCTTCGTGAATTCTTAAGTTAAAGGATCAGCATCAATAACCTTTTTTAAAAAAAAAAAAAACAAACACTTAGGAGGATGGGAGTGATAATGATACATTATGGAAAAGCAGGCTACAAAACGGCTACATTTTTGGATACCTGCAGATTTCTTTTCTGTAACATTGTACCCTCTGGAGAGCCGTTAGAGGGCGGCATCTCACGGAGTGATAAATACGACGAGCGCTGGAGAGGTCTACGTCGCTGGCTCTTAATCCTTAATTATAGCAAAACGAGATGTAAATCATCCATATTTCTTCGTTCTTCGAGGTCTCCATACCGTAAAGTCGGACGAGTGCCAAAGGAAGATACACTGGAGGGGGCAGAGTGCACGGAAGAGTGCACGGAAGAGTGCACGGAAGAGTGCACGGAAGAGTGCACGGAAGAGTGCACGGAAGAGTGCACGGAAGAGTGCTGCGCTCTACGGAAATTAATCCAATCCACTCGACTGGCTCATTATCACCGCCGTGATCCCAGGAATCAAGACCTGTGTCTTCTCGAGAACCACAGCACAAGTCGTGATGGGAGAATCAGAAAGATCACTGACCAATCCGCACCCTGTAAAATCTCCAAAAATGCTCAAACACCCAATCAAGGATCTACGTGACCAAGTACCATCATTGACGCAATGCGGCCAAATCCTGCGATCTTCTCCTGCCCATAGAGTGAATAATAAAATCATAACTAGTGATGAGCGAGTATGCTTGTTACTACTCGGTACTCGCACGAGTATCAATGTACTCGGGCTACTCGGCGGGGACCGAGTAATCTCGCGATACTCGTGCTGTACTCGGGGTCTTCATGTTGGCGCTCTTTTTACAGCCATCCCTTATGCAGGGATTGGCTGGCAGACCACTGCAATGCCACAGCCCTGTTACTTGTGGAATTGCAGTGATTGGCCAGCCCGCACAGCGTGACCGTGCCTTTATACCGACACTTCCCCGCTCGGCTACGGCCCCTCCCGCACTCCACTCCGCGTGTATATATATATGCACGCTTACACACACACGTACGTTTTTTTTTTTAATTTACAGTTTTATGGTTTCTACATGCTGCCGGGGGTCATTTCAGAATAATACTCGGGTCTCCCATAGGATAACATTGGGCTCGGTGCTCGGGCCAAGTACACGAGTATTTTGAGATGCTCGGCCCGAGCCTCGAGCTCCCGAGCATTTTAGTACTCGCTCATCACTAATCATAACCGCTGATCGTTAAAAAAAATCATCAGCGACTTTATATCAGAGCAAGAGGATTTTTTTTCGGATTCCATCATACATAAAGGGAATCAGTCCGCACCTATATACATTTGGAAGCAGTGAGATGGCTGTAGAGACTTAAAGCCTCTAAAATAATTCTGATAACATTTTATTTGTAGAGAGCAGATGTGCTAGTCGTGAGAAATCTAGGCTAAAAGTCATATGCAAATCAGGCTGGAAGTGCAATGTGGGCGTGACAATGCACCAGGAGAGCTTCTTCCAAGTAGAGGGACACGCCCCAGTGCACTTCCAGACCTATTTGACAAAAATACACATACATATACATTATATATATATATATATATATATATATATATATATATATATATACACACACACACACACACACACACACACACACACACACACACATATACATATATACATACACACACACACACACACACTACAGACCAAAAGTTTGGACACACCTTCTCATTCAAAGTTTTCTTTCTTTTCTTGCCTCTGAAAATTGTAGGTTCCCATTGAAGGCATCAAAACTATGAAGTGTGAAATAACTGAAAATATGTCTTATATTCTAGGTTCTTCACAGTAGCCACCTTTTGCTTTGATTACTGCTTTGCACACTCTTGGCATTCTCTTGATGAGCTTTAAGATTTCCAACAGTCTTGAAGGAGTTCCCAGAGATGCTTAGCACTTGTTGGCCCTTTTGCCTTCACTGCGGTCCAGCTCACCCCAAGCCCTCTCGATTGGGTTCAGGTCTGGTGACTGTGGAGGCCAGGTCATCTGGCGTAGCACCCCATCACTCTCCTTCTTAGTCAAATAGCCCTTACACAGCCTGGAGGTGTGTTTGGGGTTATTGTCCTGTTGAAAAATAAATGATGGTCCAACTAAAAGCAAACCGGATGGAATAGCACGCCGCTGCAAGATGCTGTGGTAGCCATGCTGGCTCAGTATGCCTTCAATTTTGAATAAATCCCCAACAGTGTCACCAGCAAAGCACCCCCCACACCGTCACACCTCCTCCTCCATGCTTCACGGTGGGAACCAGCCATGTAGAGTCCATCCGTTCACCTTTTCTACAAAGACACGGTGGTTGAATCCAAAGATCTCAAATTTGGACTCCTCAGACCAAAGCACAGATTTCCACTGGTCTAATGTCCATTCCTTGTGGTCCTTAGCCCCAAACAAGTCTCTTCTGCTTGTTGCCTGTCCTTAGCAGTGGTTTCCTAGCAGCTATTTTACCATGAAGGCTGCTGCACAAAGTCTCCTCTTAACAGTTGTTCTAGAGATGAGAAGGTGTGTCCAAACTTTTGGTCTGTACTATATATATGTATATGTGTGTGTGTGTGTGTGTGTGTGTGTGTGTGTGTGTGTGTGTGTGTGTGTGTGTGTGTGTGTGTGTGTGTGTGTGTGTGTGTGTGTGTGTGTGTGTGTGTGTGTGTGTGTGTGTGTGTGTATATATATATATATATATATATATATATATATATATATATATATATATATATATATATATTATATATATATATATATATATATATATATATATATATATATATATATATATTATATATATATATATATATATAGTATATATATATATATATATATATACTATATATATATATATATATACTATATATATATATATTATATATATATATATATATATATATATATATATATATATATATATATATATATATATATATATATATATATATATATATATAATAGATTAGATCTTCTACACCACACCACTTTCACAGTGCAACGTTAACTAAACTATTGATACAAGTCACTTTCCACGTCTGTGGCTTCTGCCAGATATATACATCGCCAGTATTCACCCAGCATATGACACTTTTTGCAACAAGGTCACAGAGAGCAGTAATGGAGGCCAAAAGAAACACTATTGCCTCCGGGCATATGCAGAAAGCATAAATAAGCTATATGTGGATGGAGTCATTATCATGCTATCCCAAAAAAAGATTCCAAATTCATTAACATTGAGACTAGGTTCATGTTCAGCCAACTAAAAAAATCCTCAAACATTTTAGATAGCAGTTTGCCAAAAAATGGTTCGGCCGGTTACTCTCTTGTTGACTAATACAGGGCAAGCGCTCCGAAGTTCTTCATGAGAGAGCTTCTACCTGACTCCTCTGGGGCCGGCTTATTTCTTAGAGATCAAAACGATTGGCGGCTCAAAATCAGCGATGCCAAATCCTGATCTCCCCCCACATTTGTAGGGAGAGACCGGGGCCTCCATGCACAAACTGACTGTTCAACTCAACTGAATCAATAAATCTGGCAGACATTAATGTGTATGGGGCCTTAAAATTCCTTTTATGACACCCATCAACGAACTTCATAAATGTTGACTAAACCCAACCTTTCTGGCAGATTCTCTTCTGTATACTGCTTGTGTCAACTGTATTCAAATTAAAGGGATTAGGGTTAAAAAGGACGAGGATTGTAAAGTCACTGAAATACACACAGCAGCAGTATATGCCCCTATGCATACTGGGTATATGTCACGCTAGGTACGGGGGAGTACCAAGTGAATGGCGAAAAGGTAAGGGAAGGGGAGATGGGAACCCCTGACCAAACCTACAGCTGGTCCCAGGGGTTCCTCACCAAATCTAGATAGGGTAATGTGTCCGGCTTGGTGCATAGGTGCAGAACCTAAGTATCCCTAGTGCTGAACCCTAAATAAGGAGTGGGTGGGGGGAGCTCTTAGTCAACCCCACTAAAAGCTAAAGGAAGATACAAGGAGGACACACAGGGGAAAATGCATGAACTACTTATCCATAGATGACTCAGACAGGAGTTCAGCAACGATACTACAGAGGAGAGCAAGCCACCTGCTTGCAACCAGGGCTAGAATGAACTGAATAATATCACCAACATCAGTCCAGGGAAGAAGGGAATATTTAAGCACTAAGAGAATGCTGATAATCAGCAGCTGGTTGGAAGGCGAGCTCCTGCTGGATCCAAAAGGGGGAGAGATGATGATCGAGCAGGAAAGCTACCTATACCAATGAATACTGACAGCAGGAACAATAGAAAGTCAGGGAGCATTCTATTGCCAGAAACCACATGACTGTCACCCTTGACGCTATACACCAGTAAACATATGCATGCTTGGCCCGGCGGAGCATGCATGTTTATGTACGAGTTCAGAATACAGACTGTTGGCCACGAGCTATTGAAGGGTTATGGCGAAATATACACTTCTATAGAATTCCAATAACTAAAATCTATCAGATAACGGAAAAGCACCACTTAACATCCGCAGAACAAAATTAAATATTAAATAAATAAAAAGCCCCCAGACCGGCTGTAGATCTGCCAACAGAGGCCGCCATATGTAGATCGACCTCTATGGGGTGGGGACTGATCAAAATATTATCACCTCAGTCATGGCGCCAAATGTTATCATCGCATTTACCGCAGCAATCAGATACTAAACGATTAGATGCAAATTGCCCGGCTCGGAGAGGAGCGTGACAGCTTTCATAATATGTTGCAATGAACGCCCCATTTACAGAAGAGCGACATCCACACGAGCATTTATACCGCCAGATATCAGATACAGGGGGGCCGCGGCCAGAGATACCGCAGGAAAACATTTAGTGTAAATATCCTCCACGACGGTCCACAGGAAGCCGCAGAGCTGGGATTACAGAAATAGGCCTGTCCATGCTGGTAAAGGCTTGATGGAGCTGCCAGATCCCGTTACCTGTCTGCTAGTTTCTTGCCGTCTCGGAGGGAAAGCGTTCATACTCCACGCTGCTCCTGCAGATCCAACACTTTACACCCGACACAACTTTCACATACGAGTCAAATACACACTACCCCGGTTATATACAGACGCCCCGAGCTGCACCGAATCATGAAATGGTGTAAAATGCAGTAGATAATACAGTATCACAATGGGTAAATGTCACAGCTCACCTCCTCCTCCTCCTGTGCAATAATTGATACAACTTCTATCTACATCTAGATAACACAGGACCCACCATTCAGAATAAGTGATGTCACAGCTCACCTCCAACTCCTCCTGTACAATGACTGATAACACTTCTATATACAGATTACAGCGAACCCCAACATTCACAATAGGTAATATCACAGCT
Source organism: Anomaloglossus baeobatrachus (assembly GCF_048569485.1). Taxonomy (NCBI): domain Eukaryota; kingdom Metazoa; phylum Chordata; class Amphibia; order Anura; family Aromobatidae; genus Anomaloglossus; species Anomaloglossus baeobatrachus. Next base: position 158,165,707 of record NC_134363.1, on the reverse strand, counting down.
CACCTACTGTACTGATAACACTTCTATATACAGTATAACACAGGATCCACCATTCAACAGATGTCACAGCTCACCTCCTGCTCCTGTACCATGACGGATAACACCTTTATATATAGTAGATAACACAGGATCGATTATTCCAAATAAGTGATATCACAGCTGACCTCCTCCTCATCCTGTAAAATCACTGATCACACCATTCACAGAATCCACCATTCACAATAGGTGATGTCACCGATCACCTCCTTCTCCTGTACAATGACTGATAACACCTCTATATAGAGTAGATAACACAGGATCCGCCATTCACAATAGGTGATGTCACAGCTCACCTCCTCCTGTAGTGACCTTTGTGAAGGACAGAGCATGCCCAAAACACTGAAAGTCTAAAGTCAACTGGCTCCTAGGTTGCTGCATTTAACAGTGCAATCAAGATACTAACGATACTATCCCCATATACATGTGCTAAACAGAAACATAAGAAGAAAGGGAAGAAAAAAAAGTACACACACACAGTATATCTCTCTCTATATCTCTATAGAGAGATATCATGCCTATTTATATAGGAGACATTTTATATATATATATATATATATATATATATACATACATATATATATATATATATACACATACATACATACATACATTATATATATATATATATATATATATATATATATATATATATATATATATATATATATATATATATATATATATATATATATATATATATATATATATATAAATAATTGCCTTATTCTGTCTGTCTGTCATGCTCGAAAATTGTGTCCTTACGGTGACACAAAGCTGATTGGCCGGGCCGCTGGGCTCGCCATGGCCCCGCCCCCCCACACGGATTGGCCTCTCACCCCGACTCTCTGCAGGCCCCGCCCCCCTCACGCAATGCACGCTCGCTCTGGCCCAACTGACACGGAGCTCCGATTCCCAGGTGAGTACACACACACACACATCAGATCACACTCACTCTCACACACACCTCACACATCACATCCACACACTCACAACATCCTGGGATATCGCTTGCTTCTACACCGGCTCCGTCAGGATCCCAGCAGCGCCACACATAACCTTGCGATGCTGGGATCTTGACGGAGGCCGTGAACGCTGGTAAACATTATACACATCGGGTAACTAAGGTCCCTTGGTTACCCGATGTGTATCATAGTTACCAGTGGACACCGGCTCACACTCACTCTCACACACACCTCACACATACATCACATCGCATCCACATACTCCCAGCATCCGGAGATATCGCTTGCTTCTCGGCCTCGATACTGTGCTGTTGTGACCTTCCAGGACCTGCCGGAGGATCACATGGCCAGAAGCATGTGGTATCTCCGGATGTTGTGAGTATGAGCGCGTATGTGCAATATCGTCAATGTGTGTGTACGTGAGTGTATGCGATCGGATCTGTCGGCAGAGGAGCATGGCGTGCTGGGGGCAGAGAGGCTGATGCTGGGGGCAGAGAGGCTGATGCTGGGGGCAGAGAGGCTGATGCTGGGGGCAGAGAGGCTGATGCTGCGGGCAGAGAGGCTGATGCTGCGGGCAGAGAGGCTGATGCTGCGGGCAGAGAGGCTGATGCTGCGGGCAGAGAGGCTGATGCTGCGGGCAGAGAGGCTGATGCTGCGGGCAGAGAGGCTGATGCTGCGGGCAGAGAGGCTGATGCTGCGGGCAGAGAGGCTGATGCTGCGGGCAGAGAGGCTGATGCTGCGGGCAGAGAGGCTGATGCTGCGGGCAGAGAGGCTGATGCTGCGGGTAGAGAGGCTGATGCTGGCGCAGCATGGCGGATGGAGCACGTTTGGGAGTGCGCTGCATGGGGGATGGAGCACGATGGGGAGTGCGGAGTATGGCGGATGGAGCACGTTTGGGAAGTGCGCAGCATGGCGGATGGAGCACGTTTGGGAGTGCGCAGCATGGCGGATGGAGCACGTTTGGGAGTGCGCAGCATGGCGGATGGAGCACGTTTGGGAGTGCGCAGCATGGCGGATGGAGCACGTTTGGGAGTGCGCAGCATGGCGGATGGAGCACGTTTGGGAGTGCGCAGCATGGCGGATGGAGCACGTTTGGGAGTGCGCAGCATGGCGGATGGAGCACGTTTGGGAGTGCGCAGCATGGCGGATGGAGCACGTTTGGGAGTGCGCAGCATGGCGGATGGAGCACGTTTGGGAGTGCGCAGCATGGCGGATGGAGCACGTTTGGGGAAGTGCGCAGCATGGCGGATGGAGCACGTTTGGGAGTGCGCAGCATGGCGGATGGAGCACGTTTGGGAGTGCGCAGCATGGCGGATGGAGCACGTTTGGGAGTGCGCAGCATGGCGGATGGAGCACGTTTGGGAGTGCGCAGCATGGCGGATGGAGCACGTTTGGGAGTGCGCAGCATGGCGGATGGAGCACGTTTGGGAGTGCGCAGCATGGCGGATGGAGCACGTTTGGGAGTGCGCAGCATGGCGGATGGAGCACGATGGGGAGTGCGCAACATGGCGGATGGAGCACGTTTGGGAGTGCGCAGCATGGCGGATGGAGCACGTTTGGGAGTGCGCAGCATGGCGGATGGAGCACGATGGGAGTGCGGAGCATGGCGGATGGAGCACATTTGGGAGTGCGCAGCATGGCGGATGGACCACGTTTGGGACAGTGCGCAGCATGGCGGATGGAGCACGTTTGGGAAGTGCGCAGCATGGGAGATGGAGCACGATGGGGGGTGCGCAGCATAGGGGATGGAGCACGATGGGGAGTGCGCTGCATGGGGGATGGAGCACGATGGAGAGTGCGCAGTATGGGGGATGGAGCACGATGGGGGGTGCGCAGCATAGGGGATGGAGCACGTTTGGGAGTGCGCAGCATGGCGGATGGAGCACGATGGGGAATGCGCAGCATGGCGGATGGAGCACGTTTGGGAGTGCGCAGCATGGGGGATGGAGCACGATGGGGAGTGCGCAGCATGGCGGATGGAGCACGTTTGGGAGTGCGCAGCATGGCGGATGGAGCCGTTTGGGAAGTGCGCAGCATGGCGGATGGAGCACGTTTGGGAGTGCGCAGCATGGCGGATGGAGCACGTTTGGGAGTGCGCAGCATGGCGGATGGAGCACGTTTGGGAGTGCGCAGCATGGCGGATGGAGCACGTTTGGGAGTGCGCAGCATGGCGGATGGAGCACGTTTGGGAGTGCGCAGCATGGCGGATGGAGCACGTTTGGGAGTGCGCAGCATGGCGGATGGAGCACGTTTGGGAGTGCGCAGCATGGCGGATGGAGCACGTTTGGGAGTGCGCAGCATGGCGGATGGAGCACGTTTGGGAGTGCGCAGCATGGCGGATGGAGCACGATGGGGAGTGCGCAGCATGGCGGATGGAGCACGATGGGGAGTGCGCAGCATGGCGGATGGAGCACGATGGGGAGTGCGCAGCATGGCGGATGGAGCACGATGGGGAGTGCGCAGCATGGCGGATGGAGCACGATGGGGAGTGCGCAGCATGGCGGATGGAGCACGATGGGGAGTGCGGAGTATGGCGGATGGAGCACATTTGGGAGTGCGCAGCATGGCGGATGGACCACGTTTGGGAGTGCGCAGCATGGCAGATGGAGCACGTTTGGGAGTGCGCAGCATGGGAGATGGAGCACGATGGGGGGTGCGCAGCATAGGGGATGGAGCACGATGGGGGGGTGCGCAGCATAGGGGATGGAGCACGATGGGGAGTGCGCTGCACGGGGGATGGAGCACGATGGGGAGTGCGCTGCACGGGGGATGGAGCACGATGGGGAGTGCGCTGCACGGGGGATGGAGCACGATGGGGGGTGTGCAGCATAGGGGATGGAGCACGTTTGGGAGTGCGCAGCATGGGAGATGGAGCACGATGGGGAGTGCGCAGCATGGCGGATGGAGCACGTTTGGGAGTGCGCAGCATGGCGGATGGAGCACGTTTGGGAGTGCGCAGCATGGCGGATGGAGCACGTTTGGGAGTGCGCAGCATGGGAGATGGAGCACGATGGGGGGTGCGCAGCATGGGAGATGGAGCACGATGGGGGGTGCGCAGCATAGGGGATGGAGCACGATGGGGAGTGCGCAGTATGGCGGATGGAGCACGATGGGGGGTGTGCAGCATAGGGGATGGAGCACGTTTGGGAGTGCGCAGCATGGGAGATGGAGCACGATTGGGAGTGCGCAGCATGGCGGATGGAGCACGTTTGGGAGTGCGCAGCATGGCGGATGGAGCACGTTTGGGAGTGCGCAGCATGGCGGATGGAGCACGTTTGGGAGTGCGCAGCATGGGAGATGGAGCACGATGGGGAGTGCGCAGCATGGCGGATGGAGCACGTTTGGGAGTGCGCTGCATGGGGGATGGAGCACGATGGGAAGTGCACACCTCCCCCCAACACACCACACACACACACTGGGAACCATAAACAACTGCCCTACACAGACACCCACACACAGACAACGCTGCACACACAAATATACGCACATACAGCACAACACACACATTGCACAAAACATACCTCGCCCAAAACACACCACACACACACAAACCGCGCAACACACACACAGCGCTCCACAAACAACGCAACACACAAACAACACCGCTCTCACCCCCCATCACCCAGAACATGTACAGCGCCCTACACAAACACTTGGTAACTACACACAACAACATCTATCTATATATCTATATATCTATATATCTATATATATATATATATAACAAAAATCATACATAAACTACACAATACGTAAATTCTAGAATACCCGATGCGTAGAATCGGGCCACCTTCTAGTATATGTATATATATATATATATATATATATATATACATATACACACACATACATACATACATACATACATACATATATATATACACATATACACACACACAGACACGCACACATTTATACACACACACACATATGCACACATTTATATACACACACACCCAAATGACTAGTTTTATTTAGCAAAACCACAAGTAACACATATTACCCTTAAAGTTCCTATACTGAATCAATATATGGAGGTATAAGTCCACAGAACCTGATACAGCACATGGCCATGTTCATTCAGCCAAGACAGAAAATACTGTACCTACACAAATTGTATACATATTACCAATTGCAAGACGGTCAAAACTACGGTATAACGAAACAGTTTTGCAGAAGACCCAATAACTAGCCCTGGAAAAATAAAAGGAACAGAAAGTAGATAAACATTATTTTCACTAAAGTTATGTTTCGACAAACTTTTTTTTTTTTTTTACATATATGTGTACATAACAGACTGCAAGTGTACATAGCAGCCATTTTCCACATGGAACCAAGTTAGGTCTAGGTAGAAAAGAGGAAAACAAAATTGCGGCATGCCCTACTCCGGTCCAATTTACAGAACAGACTAGTGCAGGTAGATATAGTGCGCAATTCCTGAACCCTCCACACGAGGAGCTGTCCATTAACAGTCAATCTTTCAGCAGAAACCACCCGCCCAAAGTAAAATATATATATGTAGTATACATACATATACACACTTGTACATATATACACATATATATATTTGAAGGATGCAATCGGCAATGTGGCAGATGGCCGGTATGTGTCACAGAGGTGGAAATCCTCTGTGATCTGAACCTGGAATGTTTCTCTGGAACTTGTAGTTCCATGAGGATTGTTGTACACATTCAGGGCTGGGTTCATGGGATGGTCAGAAGTGATGGGCGGGACTGACCATCCACATTCCTCCCATACGTAGGTGTGTCTCAGGGGATTTAATGGAGTTGTCGTTTGTCACATGACCTCCGTGTGCTGGTGGGAGCCATCTTGGTTGGAGCACATGTGCAGGAGATCCTATGCATACAGAGCTAGTGAGGGCTCTGAAATGTAAGGGAGCTGCAGAATCCACTGAGGCTTTGAGGAATTGGAACGTGTACAAGGGCCGGGATGGTGAGCCCAGTGTGAGAGTCTCCCTGGACTGGATGGAGGCAAACCTACTGGCAGGTCAGGGCCGTATTTACCATTAGGCACCCGTGGTCCGGTGCCTAGGGCGGCAGATTGTGAGGGGCGGCACCTTCTGGCAGCAAAAAAAAAAAAAAAAAATTTATTTTTTTTTTTTTTTTTTTTTTTTTACATTTTTTTTTTTTTTTTGTGGCTGCCGAGCACAGGGAGCTGATTGACCCCGGAACTGCCGGCGCCTGCACTTTCGGGGTCACAGGCGCGCGTCAATCAGCTCCTTCCTCTGTGCTGCGTCCACTGCTGTGTGGACGTCACATGCAGAGCTCACAGCAGGACGCCGCGGATGACGCCGTGATGGAAGCTGGTGTCAGAAGAGGATACTCACGTGAGCCAGGAAGATGGCGGCGGGCACTGGAGCAGATAAGTGGATTCATAAGGAGCGTGGGAGTGTCTCTAATGCAGACCGGAGATCTGCGCATGCGGGGGGGGAGGCGGCAAAGGCTGATACTGGAGGGAGGCAGAGGCTGAGACTGGGGGGAGGCTGGAGGGAGGCAGAGGCTGAGACTGGGGAGAGGCTGGAGGGAGGCAGAGGCTGAGACTGGAGGGAGGCTGGAGGGAGGCAGAGGCTGAGACTGGGGGGAGGCTGGAGTGAGGCAGAGGCTGAGACTCGGGGGAGGCTGGAGGGAGGCAGAGGCTGAGACTGGAGGGAGGCAGAGGCTGAGACTGGAGAGAGGCAGAGGCTGAGACTGGGGGGAGGCTGGAGGGAGGTAGAGGCTGAGACTGGGGGGAGGCTGGAGGGAGGCAGAGGCTGAGACTGGGGGGAGGCTGGAGGGAGGCAGAGGCTGAGACTGGAGGGAGGCAGAGGCTGAGACTGGGGGGAGGCTGGAGGGAGGCAGAGGCTGAGACTGGAGAGAGGCAGAGGCTGAGACTGGGGGGAGGCTGGAGGGAGGCAGAGGCTGAGACTGGAGGGAGGCAGAGGCTGAGACTGTGGGGAGGCTGGAGGGAGGCAGAGGCTGAGACTGGGGGAGGCTGGAGGGAGGCAGAGGCAGAGACTGGGGGGAGGCTGGAGGGAGGCAGAGGCTGAGACTGGGGGGAGGCTGGAGGGAGGCAGAGGCTGAGACTGTGGGGAGGCTGGAGGGAGGCAGAGGCAGAGACTGGGGGTGGCTGGAGTGAGGCAGAGGCAGAGACTGGGGGGAGGCTGGAGGGAGGCAGAGACTGGGGGGAGGCTGGAGGGAGGCAGAGGCAGAGACTGGGGGAGGCTGGAGGGAGGCAGAGGCAGAGACTGGGGGGAGTCTGGAGGGAGGCAGAGGCTGAGACTTGGGGGAGGCAGAGGCTGGGACTGAGGGGAGGCTGGAGGGAGGCTGAGACTGGAGGGAGGCTGGAGGGAGGCTGAGGCTGGGGGGAGGCTGGAGGGAGGCTGAGACTGGGGGGAGGCTGGAGGGAGGCAGAAGCTGAGACTGGAGGGAGGCTGAGACTGGGGGGAGGCTGGAGGGAGGCAGAGGCTGAGACGGGGGAGGCTGGAGGGAGGCAGAGGCTGAGACTGGAGGGAGGCAGAGGCTGAGACTGGGGGGAGGCTGGAGGGAGGCAGAGGCTGAGACTGGAGAGAGGCAGAGGCTGAGACTGGGGGGAGGCTGGAGGGAGGCAGAGGCAGAGACTGGGGGGAGGCTGGAGGGAGGCAGAGGCAGAGACTGGCGGGAGGCTGGAGGGAGGCAGAGACTGGGGGGAGGCTGGAGGGAGGCAGAAGCAGAGACTGGGGGAGGCTGGAGGGAGGCAGAGGCAGAGACTGGGGGGAGGCTGGAGGGAGGCAGAGGCAGAGACTGGGGGGAGTCTGGAGGGAGGCAGAGGCTGAGACTTGGGGGAGGCTGGAGGGAGGCAGAGGCAGAGACTGGGGGGAGTCTGGAGGGAGGCAGAGGCTGAGACTTGGGGGAGGCTGGAGGGAGGCAGAGGCTGGGACTGAGGGGAGGCTGGAGGGAGGCTGAGACTGGGGTGAGGCTGGAGGGAGGCTGAGACTGGGGTGAGGCTGGAGGGAGGCTGAGACTGGAGGGAGGCTGGAGGGAGGCTGAGACTGGGGGGAGGCTGAGACTGGGGGGAGGCTGGAGGGAGGCAGAAGCTGAGACTGGAGGGAGGCTGAGACTGGGGGGAGGCTGGAGGGAGACTGAGGCCGAGACTGGGGGGAGGCTGTAGGGAGGCTGAGGCTGAGACTGGAGGGAGGCTGAGGCTGAGACTTGAGGGAGGCTGAGGCTGAGACTGGAGGGAGGCTGGAGGGAGGTTGAGGCTGGGGGGAGGCAAAGGCTGAGACTGGGGGAGAGAGGCTGATGCTGAGGGAAGATAGAGGCTGATGCTGTGGGAGAGAGGCTGATGCTGGGGGAGTGGGAGAGAGGGGCTAATGCTAGAGACAGAGGACAAGGGATGAGGGATAGTGTAGGGGAGTCAATATCAAGAGTGGGGTAGTGTGTGTGGGGGGGTCTCAGCATAAGCGTTAGTGTGGTGGTCTTAGCATGAGTGGGGCAACATGAAGGTCTCATTATGGAAAAGAGGAAGGCAGCATTAGGAGCTCATGGAGAGGGACAGCATGCATGGGACATTGTGAGAAGGGGGCAGCATGCATGGGACATTGTGAGGAGGGGGCAGCATGCATGGGACATTGTGAGGAGGGGGCAGCATGCATGGGACACTGAGGAGGGGGCAGCATGCATGGGACATTGTGAGAAGGGAGCAGCATGCATGAGACACTGAGGAGGGGACAGCAAGCATGGGACACTGTGAGGAGGGGGCAGCATGCATGGGACACTGTGAGGAGGGGGCAGCATGCATGGGACACTGTGAGGAGGGGGCAGCATGCATGGGACATTGTGAGGAGGGAGCAGCATGCATGAGACATTGTGAGGAGGGAGCAGCATGCATGGGACATTGTGAGGAGGGAGCAGCATGCATGGGACATTGTGAGGCGGGAACAGCATGCATGAGACATTGTGAGGAGGGAGCGGCATGCATGAGACATTGTGAGGAGGGAGCGGCATGCATGGGACATTGTGAGGAGGGAGCAGCATGCATGAGACATTGTGAGGAGGGAGCGGCATGCATGAGACATTGTGAGGAGGGAGCGGCATGCATGAGACATTGTGAGGAGGGAGCAGCATGCATGAGACATTGTGAGGAGGGAGCATCAAGCATGAGACATTGTGAGGAGGGAGCAGCATGCATGGGACATTGTGAGGAGGGAGCATCAAGCATGAGACATTGTGAGGAGGGAGCAGCATGCATGGGACATTGTGAGGAGGGGGCAGCATGCATGGGACATTGTGAGGAGGGAGCAGCATGCATGGGACATTGTGAGGCGGGAGCAGCATACATGAGACATTGTGAGGAGGGAGCAGCATGCATGAGACATTGTGAGGAGGGAGCAGCATGCATGGGACATTGTGAGGAGGGGGCAGCATGCATGGGACATTGTGAGGAGGGAGCAGCATGCATGGGACATTGTGAGGAGGGGGCAGCATGCATGGGACATTGTGAAGAGGGGGCAGCATGCATGGGACATTGTGAGGAGAGAGCAGCATGCATGGGACATTGTGAGGAGGGGGCAGCATGCATGGGACATTGTGAGGAGGGGGCAGCATGCATGGGACATTGTGAGGAGGGAGCAGCATGCATGGGACATTGTGAAGAGGGGGCAGCATGCATGGGACATTGTGAGGAGGGAGCGGCATGCATGAGACATTGTGAGGAGGGAGCAGCATGCATGAGACATTGTGAGGAGGGAGCGGCATGCATGAGACATTGTGAGGAGGGAGCGGCATGCATGAGACATTGTGAGGAGGGAGCAGCATGCATGAGACATTGTGAGGAGGGAGCATCAAGCATGAGACATTGTGAGGAGGGAGCAGCATGCATGGGACATTGTGAGGAGGGAGCATCAAGCATGAGACATTGTGAGGAGGGAGCAGCATGCATGGGACATTGTGAGGAGGGGGCAGCATGCATGGGACATTGTGAGGAGGGAGCAGCATGCATGGGACATTGTGAGGCGGGAGCAGCATACATGAGACATTGTGAGGAGGGAGCAGCATGCATGAGACATTGTGAGGAGGGAGCAGCATGCATGGGACATTGTGAGGAGGGGGCAGCATGCATGGGACATTGTGAGGAGGGAGCAGCATGCATGGGACATTGTGAG
>NC_134363.1:158135567-158153067 GCF_048569485.1 Anomaloglossus baeobatrachus | reverse complement strand
CCAAGAAAAAAAATTGCACATGTTGCATTCAGCTGTGTTCACATGGTATTATTTTGCAGCAGTAAATGGAAATTAAACTCAAACCCACAAAGGGAAGCACACAGTGAGCCGTCCTTGCATTTTGTGGACTGTCCACATATTACCATTTGGACACTTATAATATAAACAATAACCGATAATGCGACTTTTTTTTTTCTCCAAAGCCGATTATCTCACGCAACATCTTGAGCCAAGAGGAAAGGAACAGTAATGGAAAGTTTTCCAATTCTCACTTTGGACCCAACTTCTGGTTTTGGCTAACAATTTTTCCCGGATGTAAAACACCGATAAAAAGTGGTCACTTCTGGGGAAGGGGGGGAAATACACAGGGGTGTAGAGGATCGAAAATATTGAAAATGGCTCTGCCAGAAAACTCTAAAAAGGAACAGGATATGAGCCCGCTGAAATGTTTCCCCATATTTGGCCACCGAGACCTCGGCAGCTATTTCATGGCTCGCGGTTACACTCCTCAGATCTGGATTCTGGGGACCTTTATGGTTTCTTCTATGAAAAAACATATATCAATAAAAAGTCTAAGGTTTCACCTCGATTTTGACTTCATGAGAAAAGGTCAAAGAACCAGATGTTGTAGACTGAATGTGAACGTCTAAATTCTAAATGCTTCCTAGTGAAATGTATACCGCTATACATGTGCCGTGTATATTCAGCAATGCAGGCATGGACTCCGCTCTTCGTAGGGTTACATTTCGGGGGCCATGGATCCATTTTATCCATGAAAATGTAAAGAGGCGCCCAGTGCGAGGTCATCATCACAGAAATAATATTTCTAAATTTGCAAAGTAAAAATGAGAGAGCATATATTCTGCACGAAACGAGGCAATGGTGGTGAACCCAACCTGAACCTTCGACATTCGAGGGGATGGGGGGGTGCCTAATTTTGGACTTTTTGGCACAGATGTGGGTCCTAGAAGTGGAGGATCCACATCTGCTTTGGGAACATGACCCTGTCGCATTCACATCTCTACTCACTGGTAAGAGAGTGCAGAACATTTGCTTTGTTAGCACACGTAGCAATTTTTGGAATGCGCATACATGTAAAACTGTTTTCGGACAGATATGGACACCTCTGCTCCTTTAGATCATTATATATGCCATAATAGTCATCTGATTCTGGAAAACCCCTCTCCTACAATTGCAGTTTTAAAAAAATAAAAAAAAACCCCGATGCTTTATTCACCCTCCCCTGAACCAGTGCAGGGACTCTGCCATTGCTCTTTATGTCAGCCATTGCCTGCAAAGCTGACGTCACATTGATAATGCTGCAGCCAACCACTGAGCTCAGCCCGTTTTGACAGCACAAGCCGCTCCACTCACTGATTGGTGGCAGCTGTCAATGTGAGCTCCAGCGCTGCAGGCAATGACTGACCCCGGCAGTAAAGGTGGAGATTCAGTGCTGACCCTAAGGCTATGTGTCCACGCTGCGGAAAATGCGCGGATTTTGCCGCGGATTTCTCACGGAAAAGCCGCGGATTTTCCGAAAATCTGCAGCATCGGCACTTCCCAGCCATTTCTATGGCATTTTGGAAATGCTGTGCCCATGCTGCGGATTTTTCCGCGGCGGATTTGGTGCGGATTTTGATCCGGAAAAATCTGCAACATGTCAATTATTGTTGCGGATTTTGGCTTTAAAATTGGGGGGGAAAAAAAAAAATCCGCACCAAAATCCGCACCAAAATCCGCATCAAATCCGCGGCTTTCCCGCAAAATCCGCACCTTTTCGAAGGTGCGGATTTGCCGCGGATTTTGATGCAGAAAAATCCGCAGCTACATTCTCCCGTGGACACATAGCCTAAGGCCATGTGCACACGCTAGGTAATTTCTGCACCAAATCTACATCTCCTGGCAGAAAAACGCTGTGTTTTTCCTGCCCATTTTTGCAATACATTTTCATGCATTTGGAGTGGAAAAATGCTGAAAGAATTGACATGCAGCTTATTTTCTGCTGCAACATGTGCACAAAATTTCAGGATTCTGATAGAGTTTGGTGGCATAAGGATTTGTATGCAATTTGGTAACAAAACTGCACTAAAAAAAGGCATCAAAAAACGCACTGTGTGCACAGGGCCTAAGAAGGGCGAGTAAAGCATAATGAATGTGTTTATAGCAGATTGCATCCAAAAGGACAAGGGTTTTCCAAAACAGATTTTTTTTATATGCAAATTGCTACCAAATGTCATAATGCAGGAAAAAAAAAAATGCCATCCATGAGGTCATCCTCCACCATGACATTACTCACCAAAGCCAACATAAAGTAGGAAAGGTTCTCATCCCGGAGTCAGCGACAAGGAATGACGCACACAGACATGCAAGGATTTTATCTTTTTCTTTTTTTTTTTTAAATAACTATTACATTCACTTTGCATAAATCACAAGTGTCAACTGCAAAAAAATGCAATTATTTTACATGAAAAGCTGCTGTGCTGAATCTTATGTCATAGAAGATGAGCTCAAAGACAAAACAAGAAGAGGATGGGAGCAGGAGCCCGAGGTGAGGACGCCGGCTGCTCCTCGCTGGCATTTGCTCTGCCGCCCATCCCATGTGCTGCGGCTCAGCGTCAGCTTTGGAGGCACCTTCAACCCTAGAAGGAAATATTCCATGTGAGCGCATTCCTCCTCTATGGACTTGTCATAGGTCAGCGATTACTATGGCCGAAGCTGGGGATGCCCGAGATCAGAACTGCGACATACAAGACGTGAGCATGTCCTGCGCCCTCCCCAACCACAGCAACACTGCCTCAACAATGTCTCAACCATTACAGAGCTAATTTTTATTTTATGTGTTTTCTTTCCTCATTTAAAAGTTTGTAAATAAAACGAAGAAAATTTAAATGTAAAAAAAAAAAAAAAAAATATAAAATATAATATAATATAACATAATATAATATATATACACACACATGATTTTATTTAATATTATATATATATATATATATATATATATATATATATATATATTTTTATTTTTTTAATAGTCTGCTACAGTTTTTTTTATGCAGAAAATCTGCTACATTTATAAAAGGATCTGTCTCTGTCGCTACATTATGCTGCTCTCACAGATAGGGGAGCAAAAAACCTGGTGACTGAGTCCCTTCAATTGGATGCGATTTTCTTAGAACTACCGAAGTTTTGTTTAAAGACACTTTTAACATGCAGATAAGCAGCAGAAAAAAAATGCTGCGTTTACACTATGTGTGAACATGGACTGGATGTCCCTGACGGTTGGGACCACAATGATTGGCTGCAAGATCAGGAGATTGATGGATAAGATGTCACCACTTCCAATCATGGAGGAGATCGCCAGAATTTTAGTGATTGAGTAGGAAACACCCTTTTCTTTATTGTGAACCACTTCCTTTGGCTAGTTTTGTTTTAAAATACAATATATGAAATATATATTCTAAAATGTTTTCACATTTTTTATATCCTCTATATTTACATTTTTTATTAGAGATTATATATATATATATATATATATATATATATATATATATATATATATATATATATATATATATATATATATATATATAACATCTCTATATATAATTTCTTTACATCTTATAATTTTTTTTGTACATTTTTTAAATGGAGATATATATATAGATATAGATATAGATATAGATATAGATATATATATATATATATACACATATACACATACACACACATACATATATACATACATACACTTTATAACATTTTTATTGTATATTTTTTTTACATTACTACATTTTCATTTTTTATGTATTTTTTTACATATACTTTACATTTTTATTATATATACACACATTTTTTACATTATATTTTTTTACTTTAATATATTTTTTTTACATTTATTAAATAAAAATATATCATTTAAAAAATGTAAATAAATGATTAAAAAATTATATATTTTTTACATTTTTTATTAAATATATTTATTACATATTATATTTTTTCACATTTAACTTGTAACTTAACATGTAACTTTTTTATGTGTCTGTCAATCTTGCCATATAAAGGATTGTTTTTTGTGGGACGACTTGTAGTTTTAAATGAAACCATAAGTTTTACCATATAGTGTACTGGAAAACGGCAACAAAATTCCAAGTGCGGAAAAACTGCTAAAGAAGTGTGATCGGACAATAGTTTTTGGGATATTTTATTCACAGTGTTCACTATATGGTAAAACTGATGCGTCATTGTGATGCCTGAGGTCGGTGTGAGTTTGTAAACACCAAACATGTATAGGTTTACTTGTATCTAAAAGGTTAAAATAAAATTCACAAGCTTGTCCCAAAAAAAGTGGCGTACGTTTTGCGCCATTTTCTGAAACGCGTAGTGTTCTCATTTTTCTAGATCTATGGCTCAGTGACGGCTTATTTTTTGCGTCTCGAGCTGACTTTTTTAAAATGTACCATTTTTGCGCAGATGCTATGTTTTGATCGCCTGTTATTACATTTTGCGCAAAATTTACGGCGACCAAAAAAAAAACTTAATTTTGGCGTTTGGAAATTTTTTTTGCTGCTACGCAGTTTACCAATTAGATTCATTGATTTAACAGTTTGATAGGGCATTTCTGAACGCAGCAATACCAAATATGTGTATATTTTTTAACCCTTTAATTTTCAATGGGGTGAAAGGGGGGGTGATTTGAACTTTAATGTTTTTTTATTTTTTTTAAAACTTTGACTTTTTTTTTTTTATTTTACTAGTCACCCAAGGGGGCTATAGCGATCAGCAATCTGATCGCTCTGCCCTATCTGCAGATATGATGCTTTACGTTCATGCCGGCTGTACTCCGGCATTGAGAGGACGTGACACATGTTAGCTACAGGCGTCATCACATGACCCTGGGCTACCATGGCAACCACCGGAAGTCACGTGATCATGTCACGTGACTGTCGCTGGGGGCGGGGTAAGTCAGCATAATGGCGGCGTGCATACACATCTCGCTGCCAGATTTTGGCAGCGAGATGTAAGGGGTTAATAGTCGCGGGTGGAAGTGATTCCACTCGCGACTAGCAGGCACACGTCAGCTGTTGAAATCAGCTGATATGTGCGCGGATCGCCGCAGCCTGCCCATGGCAGGGGGCGGGGATTAACTGCACAAGATCCATGACGTGCCCAGTACGCCATGGGTCGTTAAGGGGTTAACAGACACATATATATTCATATAAAAAAAATATACAATATATCTCTATCTATCCCCAGCCGGTTTCTGCATTCGGCTGCAGCACCGACAGCCCAACACAGACATGTGACCAGTTGCAGCCAATCACAGTGACTTCCTGTGTGTTGAAAGGAAAGGAGACCGGTGTCAACCTGGAAAGAGAACAGGACCGGAAGGGAATCTGTGGGGATATTTTTTTTTTTTCTTGCAGCAATTAGAGGTGCAGAGGAGTTGTCCAAATTTAGCAGATTTTTTTCTCCCCAGAAACACCCCTATTTTAATAAAGGAGCTGGATCTGGTATAGGAAAATGTGAATGAGGCCGAGCTGCGATACCGGTCACAGCCACTGGACAAAAGTGGCGCCGTTTGGAATAGAGGCCGCCGTTTTCCTAAGACGGCGGTCCATTTCGTAAAGTAATTTCTGGCTACACCTCCATAAAGACAATGAATGTCAAAATAGACACAGTTAATAAAAAAAAAAAAAAGAAAAAAACACAAGAAATGTTTCCTGGTGAAGTATCTTCATTGTGTTTTGAGAGCTCAGAAACAGTTGTATCAGCAAAGTGGATATTATTCCTTAAAACTGCGACGGCACGAACCATAAAAATGAACAATGAAAGGCGCTCAAGCACAGAAAAACGTGTTAATGGATTTTGATAACAGCAGAAAGCCATCCACCGCATTCATTATTCCTGCTGCAATATATTTCAGTTAATCCAAAAACAGGCCCAATTTAGCACAGCGCCACAGAGGACCCGAAATACACTGCACCGGGAGCGCCTCACATTAACCCCTTCTGGTAGCCATGCCGGTATGTAAAACGACAGCGCTGTCCTTCCCGGAAAAAAACGTAACTGTGAATATAAATCATATTGGCGTTGGCGACTTGACAAAAAGTACTGGAATCCGTTCTTGCCATCGCTTTATGCATTTTTTTGCTCTGGCGCAAAAATGGGCGTCTGCAAGCGACAAGTCCAAAGAACGATTGCCAAAAAAAACAAACAAACGGTGCCACCAACGGCTTTAGCATCATTGAACACTTGCAATCAGTGTCGTACGTTGTATCGCTACCCCTCTGCCTTTAAAGGATGCCTATTAACACAAACTGACTGTTCAAACCAAGCTCAGAAAAAAGTTTTGCACCCTTGGCATAGCCGAGCCTTTTCATGCACTTTCAATCCTGTTTTGCATCGATCACCGCCCCTTTCTTCCTTGACCATCAGCTCTGGCTTTACAAAAGGCAGAGAAAGAAGGAAAACAAGTAGGTGGGAAGGTGCCCTGAACTATTTGGCCATGCCCATGGTGCACCTGATCACCTGGATTTGGTTTGAACAGTCAGTTTTTTGGTGACAGGCTGAGACTTTTCGAGGCAGTGTACAGACTTTTGCCAATCCTTTTTTTTAAAGGGAATCTGTCAGCAGGTTTTTGCTACATAAGCTGAAGCCAGCATGCTGTAAGGGTTGAGACAGAAGGTTCAGGGGTGCCTGTGTTGTCACAGTCTGATCTTTTGATTATTTGCTATATTAGCAGCCGAATCTTTACGCAGGATTTTGCTATATAAGCTGAACTCTGCATGCTGTAAGGGTTAAGACAGAAAGTTCAGGCATGCCTGTGTTGTCACTGTCCAATTTTTTGATTGCCATGTTTGTTTTAGCAGCCAGACTCTTATCATTGTGGCATGTTGTCCAGCACACCTCCTGCTGTGATTGACACATAATTGTCAATGTAGACTCTCTATAGAGCCTGGTATGGGTGGTGACAGCCCCCTGGACTCTGCTACATGACGAAATCTAAAAATACAGAGTCAGAAAAATCAAAAATAAAATCTATATTTTCATATAGAAAATCTTTAATTTTTAGATAGCGCTAACATATTCCACAGCGCTTCACATACATCAGGAACACTGTCCCCATTGGTGCTCACAATCTAAATTCCCTATCTGTATGTCTTTGGAGTGTGGGAGGAAACCGGAGAACCCGGAGGAAACCCACGCAAACACTGGGAGAACATGCAAACTCCTTGCAGATGGTGTCCTTGGTGGGATTCCAACCCAGGACCCCAGCGCTGCAAGGCTGCAGTGCTAACCACTGAGCCACCATGCTGCCCTAGAACGGCTGCATCCAGTAATCTAAGTGATACATTGTTGGATTCAGAGTCTCTTTGCCTTCATCATGCTGCTCTCATATGAGGTAGCAAAACCCTGCTGACAGATTCCCTTTAAGGCTATGTGCGCACTAGGCGTTTTTGCCGCGTTTTTAGCGGCGTTTTTTACCGCGTTTTTGTGCTGAAAACGCAGTGACATTGCTTCCCCAGCAATGTCAATGGGTTTTCAGAAGTGCTGTCCTCACACAGCGTTTTTTTTTAGCTGCGTTTTTGTGGTGACCACAAAAACGCAGCATGTCAATTATTTCTGCGTTTTCCACTGCGTTTTTCACTCATTGAATTCAATGAGATGTTAAAAACGCAATGAATAACGCATATAGCCGCGTTTCTATGACTAAAAACGCAGCTATAAACGCAAGGGGTGGGTACTACAGTGACGTGTACAGGAAGAGGATTCCTTCTGTTGGTAAACACAGAAGCATGAATCCTCCCGGTACCGTCACCGCTGCCTCCACCTCCCGTCCTGTGCACGTCAGCTCCGTGCGGCGCCATGTCTGGGCGGGAGGTGGAGGCAGCGGCGAAAACCAAAGTGAACAGTAGAAAAAAAAAAAATGTCATATACTCACCTGTCCGCAGGGTCCCGATGCCATGCCCGCTCCCATCTCCTCCCGGTCCCGCCGCTCTGGCTGTGTGCAGTCTCCCCGGGGCAGGACCTTGCTTGCAGGACCTGGCGCTGATCACCTGATGCAGTCACCTGACGCATCAGCTGATCGCGGTGTCGCCGGCTTTTTCGCGCCCGGCCGGCTATCAGCTGATCCTGCCGTCAGGGGACTTCATCAGCTGATTACCGGCAGCTCCGGCAGCGATGGGACAGGATCAGACTCCTGTCCAATCGATCGCTCCAGGAGCTGCCGGTAATCACCACAGCACATAAGTGAGTATTATTTTTTTTTTTTTTTTCTACTGATGCATCAGCTGATTGTATAACCGGCTTTTATACAATCAGCTGATGTGTGATGTGATTCAGGCACTTGATCCTGACACATCATCTGATCGCTCTGCCTTCCAGCAAACCGATCAGATGATATTGGATCCGGATTGGACGGCGCGGGACCCTGACCCAGGATTACTGCGGAGGGGGGTTTATTTCAATAAAGATGGAGTCACTAATTGTGTTGTGTTTTATTTCTAATAAAAATATTTTTCTCTGTGTTGTGTTTTTTTTTTATCATTACTAGAAATTCATGGTGGCCATGTCTAATATTGGCGTGACACCATGAATTTCGGGCTTAGGGCTAGCTGATAATATACAGCTAGCCCTAACCCCATTATTACCTAGCTCGCCACCCGGCTTCAGGGCAGCTAGAAGAGTTGGATACAGCGCCAGAAGATGGCGCTTCTATGAAAGCGCCATTTTCTGGGGTGGCTGCGGACTGCAATTCGCAGTGGGGGTGCCCAGAAAGCATGGGCACCCTGCACTGTGGATTCCAATCCCCAGCTGCCTAGTTGTACCCGGCTGGACTCAAAAATTAGGCGAAGCCCACGTCATTTTTTTTTTTTAATTATTTCATGAAATAATTAAAAAAAAAGGGCTTCTCTATATTTTTGGTTCCCAGCCGGGTACAAATAGGCAGCTGGGGGTTGGGGGCAGCCCGTACCTGCCTGCTGTACCCGGCTAGCATACAAAAATATGGCGAAGCCCACGTCATTTTTTTTTTCTTTTTGGGCAAAAAACTGCATACAGTCCTGGATGGAGGATACTGAGACTTGTAGTTCTGCAGCTGCTGTCTGCTCTCCTGCATACACTAGTGAATGGAGGATGCTGAGACTTGTAGTTCTGCAGCTGCTGTCTGCTCTCCTGCATACACTAGTGAATGGAGGATGCTGAGACTTGTAGTTCTGCAGCTGCTGTCTGCTCTCCTGCATACACTAGTGAATGGAGGATGCTGAGACTTGTAGTTCTGCAGCTACTGTCTGCTCTCCTCCATACACTAGTGAATGGAGGATGCTGAGACTTGTAGTTCTGCAGCTGCTGTCTGCTCTCCTGCATACACTAGTTCTGCAGCTGTCTGCTCTCCTGCATACAATGAACATTTTGAAGAAGGAAATGACATCAGACCTTTTTTTTTTTTTTTCATCAACAATCTTTAATGGCATTGTGCACTGATTAAAAACGCAGTGAGCAAAAACGCAGCAAAAAACGCACCAAATCGCGGCAAAAACGCATGCGTTTTTGCCGCGGTTTTTTAGCCGCGGGTGCGTTTTTTAGACAAAAACGCACATAAAAACGCAGCGTGAAAAAAACGCCTAGTGCGCACATAGCCTAATACTTAAATGCATCCAAAATGAAAAATGGTTAATTATGAAAAAAAAAGTCTACTGGTTAATGTACACACCTCCAATGAAGATACATTTGTCTCCATGGCTACAGACTACAAAACACATCCTGATTTGTAGTCAGGTTCTTGCAGTCATGGATCTTCACTGCCAGTGAGAAATTGGGGTAGGAGCAGACTATGCATGGGCTGTATACAGTCAGATACAGGCCGGGCCAACAGCTGTATACACAAAACGGGAGAGAGGGGGAAAGGGCAGAGGGGGAAAGGGCAGAGGGGGAAAGGGCAGAGGGGGAAAGGGCAGAGGGGGAAAGGGCAGAGGGGGAAAGGGCAGAGGGGGAAAGGGCAGAGGGGGAAAGGGCAGAGGGGGAAAGGGCAGAGGGGGAAAGGGCAGAGGGGGAAAGGGCAGAGGGGGAAAGGGCAGAGGGGGAAAGGGCAGAGGGGACCACAAACATCTGGGCTTGGCCAGAAACAAATGGATCTGTCGCCTGATGCTATCATTTGACAGATACAGGGCCCATAGGCTTCCATTGTATTAAAAAAAAAAAAAAAAAAAAAAAAAGACGGACGGCGCTGGATCTGTTGACTTCCGTTTTTTCGCCAGTCCCAAAAAACAAACCTAACTTACTTTCCGAGGCCATGCGTTGCAATCTGGCGCTAATACAAGTCTATGAGGAAAAAAAAACTGATCAGGTGCTGGATCAGTTTTTTTCCCAATTCGCCGGATTGCGCCTCATGTCAAAAAACTGATGTGTGAAAGAGGCTTAACAGGAATTAGGCTATGGTCACACTCGAACGCAAAAAGATGCACAGGACCCTGGTCCAGCAGTCATGTCGGAATGACGCCATATTGGGCGTACTTATCAGAAGGGGCGACAAGGATGCCGGCGGGTATGAGGTGGCTCGTAGACCTCTGATCTTTGTGTGATGTGGCCTCTGCCAATCTCTGTGCTCGATTCCAATTATTCGCACCCGATTTATACAATCTAGCAGCATCCACAGATTAATGGCTGATCGCACTTGTTAATGGAAGCAGATTTGCCCTCTATTCCTGTAGTTGATATACCACGACATCTCACGTGGCCCTTGGACACGACAATGATAACTCCTGACGGCAAAAATCTGCATTTCACAAATTTAATTAATCTCCCGGTTATTGCCCTAAAACATTAAGGCTTTTTTCTTTCTTAGGGGAAGCAATGTGCATGTTAATATCGTCCTCTACCTGCATGCAGCCTTTTATCCCGGGTAGACTACATGCAGCATAATTAGCTGGTGCTCGATAAGTCCCATGAAAGATAAGGATTTCTGGCAAAGCTTGAGTGTTCTTGTGTGCGGAGAAGAAAGGCAGCAGCAGAATCAGGTAGAACAGGAGCTCTGCCATCTCAATCAAAGCCGGCTACAGATGCAAGCCCTGACACGGTTAATTAGCCTCCATCCTTCCAGAGTGCGAGAGCCAACTGGATAATGCAGAATGATTGCCTCGCACTGTCAAAGCCCAGTACATATTATTTAGAAAGCTCTGCAAGTGCATTAAAACAGAAGGAATCCAAATCCAACATGCCCAAATGTGTTCACATTCATAGGAGGAATAATCAGCGCAATCCCCGCGGCTGTTTGCAAGGTTATCCTTTGTGCTATAGATATGCATCCAGAATCTTGATCCAGTTGCATTCTTCTTTTTTTCCTTCAGTGTCTGACATACCTAGAATTGGAATCTCATTCACAGCAATCACTCGGCTTCCACCAATGCAATGTAAAGACGGAAGGCATTCATGGGAGTTCGCAAATAAATCCTGCTCCTATAGGAAACTTTACACCAGTGTGTCAACACGTACAACTGTGATTTACATATAATATACTGTCAAAATACAGGACAGATTTGGAAGCTCTCTGTTGTGATGACTTTGCTGTAGTTCATGATGTGGCCACAAGGGGCAATATGCATCTCCAGACGACTACACACGTAATAAACATATGCGGGGTTTAAAAGGTGTATACCCAGAAAGGAGACGCTAAGGCTACTTTCACACATCCGGTTTTTGCTGTGCGGCACAATACAGCACTTTGCGGGAAAAACGCATCCGTTTGGGGGTTTTTTGCCGCCGGGTGCGGTTTTTCCTCATAGACTTCTTAGCGCTGGATTGTGCCGTATGGCCTTGCGTTGCGTCCGGTTTTCCCGGATGAAACGTTCAAGTGAACGTTTTTGTCTGCGGCGAAATGCGGCACGATGCAGCGCGATTTACAATGCAAGCCTATGGATGCCGAATGCGGTGTCCTGCAGCAAAAAACGAATCCGGCCGTCGGATGCGGTTTTTTGAACTGCGCATGCTCAGTATCAAGCCGCATCCGTCAAAAAACGGACGGGCCGCATGGAAAAACTGATGCAACGGATCTGTTTTTTTTGCCGCATCCGTTGCATAGGTTTTTGAGCCGGATTGTGCCACACTGCAAAAACCGGATGTGTGAAAGCAGCCTTAATGAGGAAGCAACCCATCATTTAATTTAGAGCTTAGTGAGGGGATATAGATATATATTATATTATATATATACACACACACACACACACACACATACACATACACACTAACTACAATATATACACATTTTTTTTATATTTTATTTAAATTTTTTGCTTTTGTTTTTTTTATTCCACATTAGCATCCATATAAAAAAAATAAATAAGAAATCTTGCAATTTTTACACTGGCTACTGGAGCTTTTTTAGACTCTAATAGGGCTGAGCAGAACCGGACTGTAAAAGTCCGAATACGCGCGGTTTCAAAGATGCCCGGGAATCCGGCTGCACAATCCGGATTTGGCACTGGGGAAATAAAGAAAACAAGAATTAAGCGAGAGTTTCAATGTTACAGTGACTCGGTGTCATGGCGGCAAACTGCTTCCGGGTCGCGCATTCACTTCCTGTACTGCGCATTAGGCTCATCGCATACACACAGCCTTCCATGCTTTCCCCGCCCACTGGCCATCCTGTCGTCTGTGATTGGATGCAGTCGGACGTGACCCCAGTCTGTGACAGCGTCTGCCAGCAGTCATTGCTCATCACGGCTCAGTCATTGTCTACACTCACAGCCGGTGGTCTTGTTCTATGGCCGCTCGCTGTGAGATGTCGCAGAGCTGGAAGTGGCATGGGCTCTCGTGTGGATTACGACGGAGCTGCAGGGTGTTTGGGGTTAATAAAGTGGTGAAAGAGGGTGGTTTTTGTATTTTATGCCAAAAAGGATTTTTTTTCTCTGTGTTTGTACTTTTTTACTTTCATGTACAGGTTAGTGATGCCGGTATCTCAGACACCTGTGCCATCATAACCTAGGGTTTAGTGGCAGCTGTGCGCTATTAACCCCTGTCATTACCCCGATTGTCAATGCACCAGGAAGAGCCGGTAAAGCACCCGGATTGTCACATTTAATAGATGCGGCAACACCGGGCGGCTGCGGGCTGAGAATACCAGCCCGCAACCAGCTTTATCTTGGCTGGGGACGCACATTTTTTTTTTTAA
Source organism: Anomaloglossus baeobatrachus (assembly GCF_048569485.1). Classification (NCBI taxonomy): domain Eukaryota; kingdom Metazoa; phylum Chordata; class Amphibia; order Anura; family Aromobatidae; genus Anomaloglossus; species Anomaloglossus baeobatrachus. Next base: position 158,139,902 of record NC_134363.1, on the reverse strand, counting down.
TAAATAAAAAAAAAACAGCCACATGCAGTTTTTCTTAGGCTGGAGTTAGACTTGTGCGAGTATCGTACAGCCGCGCGGACTTCTGACATGAGCGGGCCGCATGTGTTTCTATGTATATATATTGTATTATATGTACCTGCACGCTCATGTCCAGAGAGCGGCAGGCTGTGCTGGGTGATGTCATGCCAGACTCGCAAGAGTCTCACATCAAATCACTTCTAATTAGGTTTTGTTTTTTTTCAAAAGTGAACAAAAAAAAAAAAAAAATCTGTTAAGCAATAGATCATTTTCTGATAATCCCTTACCTTTGAAAAGGAACACATCCCCTTTCACAATATGGATAATATATGGATCCAGCAGGGATTCCCCTCACCAATCACAAAAACATCTCTGCCCCAAAGCCCCATGTGAATGGAACTGCACTGAGCATGTGCAATCCTTGCTCTATTCACTGTCACTTGCTTATTATCACTGCATTCACACACCGAACATGTGCAATCCTTGCTCTATTCACTGTCACTTGCTTATTATCACTGCATTCACACACCGAACATGTGCAATCCTTGCTCTATTCACTGTCACTTGCTTATTATCACTGCATTCACACACCGAACATGTGCAATCCTTGCTCTATTCACTGTCACTTGCTTATTATCACTGCATTCACACACCGAACATGTGCAATCCTTGCTCTATTCACTGTCACTTGCTCATTACCTCTGCATTCACACAGAGGAATATCTGCTCCAGATACTCAGGATCTGTTTGCATCTCAGCACCTAGACCGACATTATTTTATCTAGAATAACTCCTTTAAATCCAGCTGATTTCTTAAAGGAAACCAATTCCCGGCTAAGCATTTTCCTTGATGTGGCCACCATATAGTACACAGCTATGACTCGTCATCCTTGTATCATTCATTGTGGTTAGGGTCTATGGGTTTAACTTATTTGTTCAGCACTGCTATTAGCCATAAAAAAAATAAAAAATAAAATAAATATTGGGTTTTTGGCTTCTGGTATGGACGATTAGATTCACAAAGCCTTGTAGATGATCTCATGGCATCTGGTTGGAGGGACCTAGCCGACTTTCCTATAGACGTCTCCTATGCTTTGGATCCATTCATGACATTTGGCTAAAAATTAGCAGCAAAACCCGGTTGTAAGAAGCCAGCCTATAACTACCGAGCTAACACAATGACGTTTATATACACATCTTCCTCCCCCATAAACACTCACATAACACTGGCACATTACCCAGAGCTGAACCCAGACGAAATTATACTCAAAGACAACTCCGAGACGTTTACAAGAGATCATAAAAGCGAGATAAAAATGGAGTTACGAGAATATAAAATAAACCAGTTCTACAGCCCCCGCACCATAAACACCAACTCCATATTCAGCCGAGCATGGCGAGAACAAACCCGGCACCATCTATGGAGTCCTGATCATCCGTCCCCTCCGTCAGCAGAGTAAAATGGACATAGATTAGGCAATTGTGGAAAAACTATATGTAAACCTCTACTACATTAGAAGCCATTCTGTGCGTCTGCAGCCAGGAACGTCTACACTTCCTGATGACGATGTCCATCAGTCTTCACTGGCACTGACATTTGCCAACAATAAGCATCACTGTACACACCACACGCTGACTGAATACCAATCTGAACGATCTCATTCCCGGTAATCTGCCATCCATTCTTTTGCAGTAGGCACTTCTTCACTAGCATTCTGCCAGCACGATAGGAGCATGAACTTCCTTTCCAGGATGCATTGCATCACCATTGTGTAATGGCCTGCCCTGAACGGAAAGCACAGGTCTCCGTTATCCTTCTGTGTAGTCTGTACCTCCGTCCACTTCCGGCAGCGACGCACAGCCGCCGCCCCTACTTCCTGCAGCGACACACAGCCACCGCCCTACTTCCTGCAGCGACACACAGCCACCGCCCTACTTCCTGCAGCGACACACAGCCACCGCCCTACTTCCTGCAGCGACACACAGCCACCGCCCTACTTCCTGCAGCGACACACAGCCACCGCCCTACTTCCTGCAGCGACACACAGCCACCGCCCTACTTCCTGCAGCGACACACAGCCACCCCCCTACTTCCTGCAGCGACACACAGCCACCCCCCTACTTCCTGCAGCGACACACAGCCACCCCCCTACTTCCTGCAGCGACACACAGCCACCCCCCTACTTCCTGCAGCGACACACAGCCACCCCCCTACTTCCTGCAGCGACACACAGCCACCCCCCTACTTCCTGCAGCGACACACAGCTACCCCCCTACTTCCTGCAGCGATACACAGCCAACCCCCCCCTACTTCCTGCAGCGATACACAGCCACCCCCCCCCCCACTTCCTGCAGCGATACACAGCCACCCCCCTACTTCCTGCAGTGACACACAGCCACCCCCCTACTTCCTGCAGTGACACAGCCACCCCCCCCCCCCCCACTTCCTGTAAGCCAAAGATCCATCCCCACTTCCGGAAGACAAAAGACCCACCCCCACTTCTGGCAGAGACAAAGGCCCTCATCCACTTGATCGTTATCTATGAAATGAGATCAAGCTGTCAGAAAGTACAGTGGCCATTCATTTAAATGTAATATATAGGTTTGCAAAGCTCTGAAACATTCGTATCTAGTCTCATTTCAGGTCCTACAATTCAAAGGGTTCATAGCTTCAGGGTTAAATGTAGATAACCTGACATATTGATCCACAGAAAGGCAAAATCCCCATGAGGCAGATGCTAATGACCCCACATTGGGGGGGAAAAAATTCCTTCCCGACTCCACATAAGGCAAACAGACGAGTTCCCTGGTCAACGTCCCATCACGGAATCTACCCCCCATAACCTGTTATAGTATATTTTCTAAAAAGGCATCTAGGCCTTCATTAGAGAATCATCGTTACAATATCACAGCAGAGAGTTCCATTCTCAATGCTCTTACAGTAAAGAATCTGCAGCTGTGATCTGTATAAATGGAAGGTTCTAAAAATAAATACGTAAAACAGTCCAATAAGAGGAGGTCTAATCCAAACACCAGCCCCCTCCTCTCTTACTTCCCAAACTTTTGAAAAAACAACATGATGACGTCTAAAAATACATTAGCGAGCGAGTACGCAAACCTATTACTTTCAGATAATGTGCGGAACGACAGTGAAGCCCTGAACTATAAACATGGCGGTCAGAGGACGTCGATACCGAAAATCAATAACTGGAAGAGCAGGGTCTAGTTCTAACCAGTTAAAAAGGCAGAAACATTTCAACACTGCCTATAAAAAAAGAACAGAAAATAAGCTGTGCTTGCACCATGAAGTCACTACTAGAGGATGTGACCGCTGCAGCCAATCACAATTGTGTTCTATGGAAACAATTTGATATGACAATAGTATCTTTGTATTCTTTTATCTGCAATGTGCTAATAAAGTATATAAAGTGGTTTTATACGGCGAGTCTGTCCGTCAGCGCATTGTTTATCCAGTCTTCCCAGTCAAACAATGGAACGATTAATTTTCCATTTTGACTTCTTCGAATTTACTTTGTAAGTTTCCATTGATTAATATAGACTGAAATCTGGGGTTTACACACAGAAGACCTCACAAAAGATGTATTTCAGTAATGAAAACCAAAAAGAGTGATGCCGGTCACACATTAGAAAACATCTCGCCCGATACCCCAAATACAAACTAGGCCCGGCCGAGCGCCCCCTGTGTTCTGTATGAGAGACGCTGCCAATCACCTCTGATTATACAGAGTTTCTCTGAAAATAAGACAGATTCTTATATTTTTTTTTTTGCTTAGAAAGATGGGCTAGGGCTTATTTTCAGGGGATGTTTTATTTATATTTTTTCTACGACCCCCAGCAGGGACGTCTGTTCTCGCACTTGCCCAGCCGTTCTGCAGTGGCTGCTCCATCAATGCTGCTGTCTCCCAGAGCCTGTGTACACCACACAGGCTTCCTGGTAAAACCTGAAGGGTGCGCTCGCGCGGGCACAACCCTTTTCCTTGAAGGGCCCGTGCACTCTGACCCAGAAGTGGTTCTCAGGTCAGCTGAAAGGTTTCAGGAATTTAAAGCACCTTCCCCTTATGGGAGGTGCCTGGGCAATGAGTTTCCAACGTTGCTCGTTCACAAATCCCACTGTGCTGCTGCTGTCATTGTGCCGAGTACTACTGCTGACACTTATCTATATTTCAGTGTTGTGCCAGGTTGCTGCCCCTGCTGCTGCCGCTACCACCCACGCCGGCCAGTTACCATGATACCCACCACTGCAAGTATCCACACCGGTCGCTGCTCCATCTATCCAACCCGGACAGAGCCGCGACT